>NW_028188953.1:2254232-2302149 GCF_054131305.1 Coturnix japonica
CCGGAACCGCAGGGGAGAAAGGAGTCCCTGTAAGGACCGACCCTATAGAGACCCTATAGGGACCCTATAGATACCCCATAGAGACCCTATAGAGACCCCATAGGGACCCCATAGAGACCCCAAGAGAAAGGAGTCCCTGTAAGGAACGACCCCATAGAGACCCTATAGGGACCCTATAGAGACCCTATAGAGACCCCATAGGGACCCCATAATGACCCTATAGAGACCCCATAGGGATCCCATACTGACCCCATAATGACCCTATAGAGACCCCATAGGGATCCCATAGAGACCCTATAGATACCCCATACTGACCCCATAGGGACCCTATAGAGACCCCATGGGGACCCTATAGATACCCCATATTGACCCTATAGAGACCCCATAGGGACCCTATAGGGACCCCATACTGACCCCATAGGGACCCCATAGGGACCCTATAGAGACCCCATAGAGACCCCATAATGACCCTATAGAGACCCTATAGAGACCCCATAGGGACCCCATAATGACCCTATAGAGACCCCATAGGGACCCCATAGAGACCCCATAGGGACCCCATAATGACCCTATAGGGACCCCATTGGCACCCCAAGAGGAAGGAGTCCCTGTAAGGACTGCCCCATAGAGACCCCATAGGGATCCCATACTGACCCTATGGAGACCCCATAGAGACCCCATAGGGACCCCATAGAGACCCTATAGAGACCTCATAGGGACCCCATAGAGACCCTATAGGGACCCCATAGGGATCCCATAATGACCCTATAGAGACCCCATAGAGGCCCTATAGAGACCCTATAGGTACCCCATAATGACCCTATAGAGACCCCATAGGGACCCCATAATGACCCTATAGAGACCCCATAGGGATCCCATAGAGACCCTATAGGGACCCCATAATGACCCTATAGAGACCCCATAGGGATCTCATAGAGACCCTATAGGGACCCCATAATGACCCTATAGAGACCCCATAGGGATCCCATAGGGACCCTATAGAGACCCCATAATGACCCTATAGAGACCCCATAGGGACCCCATAGAGACCCTATAGAGACCCCATAATGACCCTATAGAGACCCCATAGGGACCCTATAGGGACCCCATAGAGATCCCATAGGGACCCCATAGAGACCCCATAATGACCCTATAGAGACCCCATAGAGACCCTATAGGAACCCCATAGAGACCCTATAGAGACCCCATGGAGACCCTATAGATACCCCATACTGACCCCAGAGGGACCCCATATGAACCCCATACGAACCCCATAGAGACCCCATATGAACCCCATAAGGACCCCATAGAGACCCCATAGCTGCCCCATAGGGACCCTATAGAGACCCCATAGAGACCCCATAGTGACCCTATAGAGACCCCATAGAGACCCCATAATGACCCTATAGAGACCCTATAGAGACCCCATAGAGACCCCATAAAGACCCTATAGATACCCCATACTGACCCTATAGAGACCCTATAGAGACCCCATAGGGGCCCCATAGAGACCCCATAGGGATCCCATACTGACCCTATAGAGACCCCATAGAGACCCCATAGAGACCCTATAGAGACCCCATAGGGATCCCATAGGGACCCCACAGGGACCCCATAGAGACCCTATAGAGACCCCATAGGGACCCCATAGGGATCCCCATAGGGACCCCATATGAATCCCATAAGGACCACATAGAGACCCCATAGGGACCCTATACGGACCCCATAGAGACCCTATAGGGACCCTATAGAGACCCCATAGGGGCCCCATAATAACCCTATAGAGACCCCATAGGGACCCTATAGAGACCCCATAGGGACCCCATAATGACCCTATAGAGACCCCATAGGGACCCCATAATGACCCTATAGAGACCCCATAGAGACCCCATAGAGACCCTATAGAGACCCCATAGAGACCCCATAATGACCCTATAGAGACCCTATAGGGACCCCATAGAGACCCCAAGAGAAAGGAGTCCCTGTAAGGACCGACCCTATAGAGACCCTATAGGGACCCCATACTGACCCTATAGAGACCCCATAGAGGCCCCATAGGGATCCCATACTGACCCCATAGGGACCCCATAGAGACCCCATAGGGACCCCATAGCTGCCCCATATTGACCCCAGAGGGACCCCATAGAGACTCCATAGGGACCCTATAGAGACTCCATAGGGATCCCATACTGACCCCATAGGGACCCCATAGAGACCCCAGAGGGACCCCATAGCTGCCCCATAGAGACCCCATACTGACCCCATAGAGACCCCATAGGGACCCCATAGTGACCCCATAGGGATCCCATGCTGACCCTTTAGAGACCCTATAGAGACCCCATAGTGACCCTATAGAGACCCCATAGAAACCCTATAGGGACCCCATTGGCACCCCAAGAGGAAGGAGTCCCTGTAAGGACTGCCCCATAGAGACCCCATAGGGACCCTATAGAGACCCCATACTGACCCCATAGAGAACCCATAGGGACCCCATAAGGACCCCATAGGGACCCCATAGGGACCCCAAGATAAAGGAGTCCCTGTAAGGACTGCCCCATAGAGACCCTATAGGGACCCCATAAGGACCCTATAGAGACCCCATAGGGATCCCATACTGACCCCATAGGGACCCCATATAGACCCTATAGAGACCCTATAGAGACCCCATAGGGACCCCAGAGCTGCACTATAGGGACCCCATACTGACCCCATAGAGACCCTATAGAGACCCCATAGGGACCCCATAGAGACCCCATAGGGACCCCATAGCTGCCCTATAGGGACCCCATAGCTGCCCCATAGAGACCCCATAGAGACCCCATAGGGACCTCAGAGCTGCCCCATAGGGACCCCGTAGAGACCCCATAGCTGCCCTATAGCTGCCCCATAGAGACCCCATAGGGACCCCATAGAGACTCCATAGGGACCACAGAGCTGTCCCATAGGGACCCCATAGAGACCCCATAGCTGCCCTATAGGGACCCCATAGCTGCCCCATAGGGACCCCATAGAGACCCCATAGCTGCCCCATAGCTGCCCCATAGAGATCCCATAGGGACCCCATAGAGACCCCATAGGGACCCCATATAGACCCTATAGAGACCCCATAGGGACCCCATAGAGACCCCATAGGGACCCTATACTGACCCCATAGAGACCCCATAACTACCCCATAGAGACCCCATAGTGACCCCATAGCTGCCCCATAGAGACCCCTCTGTGCCCCATAAGGACCCCATAGAAGAGACCCCATAGAGGAGACCCCATAGAGACCCCATAGAGGAGACCCCATAGAGACCCCATAGTGACCCTATAGAGACCCCATAGAGACCCCATAGAGACCCCATAGAGACCCTATAGATACCCCATATTGACCCTATAGAGACCCCATAGAGACCCCATAGAGACCCTATAGAGACCCCATAGGGACCCTATAGATACCCCATATTGACCCTATAGAGACCCCATGGGGACCCTATAGGGACCCTATAGAGACCCCATAGGGACCCCATAGGGACCCCATAGCTGCCCCGTAGAGACCCCATACTGACCCCATAGAGACCCCATAGGGACCCCATAGCTGCCCCATAGAGACCCCTCTGTGCCCCATAAGGACCCCATAGAGACCCTATAGAGGAGACCCCATAGAGACCCCATAGAGGAGACCCCATAGAGACCCCATAGAGACCCCATAGGGACCCCATAAGGACCCCATAGAGACCCCATAGTGGCCCCATAGCTACCCACCCCATAACCCGTCCTGCCCTATAGGGTGAGAAGGGCGCTGTGGGTCCCCCTGGCCGCGATGGATCCCAGGGCCCCATAGGGCTGCCAGGACCCGCCGGACCCATAGGAGGACCTGGGGACGATGGGGACAAGGTGAGACCCCATAAGTGTGGGGTGGGACCCATAAGTGTGGGGCTGCCCCATAAGTGTGGGGTGGGACCCATAAGTGTGGGGTGGGCCCCATAAGTGTGGGGTGGGACCCATAAGTGTGGGGTGGGACCCATAAGTGTGGGGTGGGACCCATAAGTGTGGGGTGGGCCCCATAAGTGTGGGGCTGCCCCATATATGTGGGGTGGGACCCATAAGTGTGGGGTGGGACCCATAAGTGTGGGGCTGCCCCATAAGTGTAGGGTGGGACCCATAAGTGTGGGGCTGCCCCATAAGTGTGGGGCTGCCCCATAAGTGTGGGGTGGGACCCATAAGTGTGGGGTGGGACCCATAAGTGTGGGGTGGGACCCATAAGTGGGGCTGGGACCCATAAGTGTGGGGCTGCCCCATTAGTGTGGGGTGGGACCCATAAGTGTGGGGTGGGACCCATAAGTGTGGGGTGGGACCCATAAGTGTGGGGCTGCCCCATAAGTGTGGGGCTGGACCCATAAGTGTGGGGTGGGACCCATAAGTGTGGGGTGGGACCCATAAGTGTGGGGCTGCCCCATAAGTGTGGGGTGGGACCCATAAGTGTGGGGCTGGACCCATAAGTGTGGGGTGGGACCCATAAGTGTGGGGCTGGACCCATAAGTGTGGGGTGGGACCCATAAGTGTGGGGTGGGACCCATAAGTGTGGGGCTGCCCCATAAGTGTGGGGTGGGACCCATAAGTGTGGGGTGGGACCCATAAGTGTGGGGTGGGCCCCATAAGTGTGGGGTGGGACCCATAAGTGTGGGGTGGGACCCATAAGTGTGGGGCTGCCCCATAAGTGGGGCTGGGACCCATAAGTGTGGGGCTGCCCCATAAGTGTGGGGTGGGACCCATAAGTGTGGGGCTGCCCCATAAGTGTGGGGTGGGACCCATAAGTGTGGGGCTGCCCCATAAGTGTGGGGCTGGACCCATAAGTGTGGGGTGGGACCCATAAGTGTGGGGCTGCCCCATAAGTGTGGGGTGGGACCCATAAGTGTGGGGTGGGACCCATAAGTGTGGGGTGGGACCCATAAGTGTGGGATGGGACCCATAAGTGTGGGGCTGGACCCATAAGTGTGGGGTGGGACCCATAAGTGTGGGGTGGGACCCATAAGTGTGGGGCTGCCCCATAAGTGTGGGGCTGCTCCATAAGTGTGGGTTGGGACCCATAAGTGTGGGGCTGCCCCATAAGTGTGGGGTGGGACCCATAAGTGTGGGGCTGGACCCATAAGTGTGGGGTGGGACCCATAAGTTTGGGGTGGGACCCATAAGTGTGGGGCTGGACCCATAAGTGTGGGGTGGGACCCATAAGTGTGGGGCTGCCCCATAAGTGTGGGGTGGGACCCATAAGTGTGGGGTGGGACCCATAAGTGTGGGGTGGGACCCATAAGTGTGGGGTGGGACCCATAAGTGTGGGGCTGCCCCATAAGTGTGGGGTGGGACCCATAAGTGTGGGGCTGCCCCATAAGTGTGGGGTGGGACCCATAAGTGTGGGGTGGGACCCATAAGTGTGGGGTGGGACCCATAAGTGTGGGGCTGCCCCATAAGTGTGGGGCTGCCCCATAAGTGTGGGGTGGGACCCATAAGTGTGGGGCTGGACCCATAAGTGTGGGGTGGGACCCATAAGTGTGGGGCTGGACCCATAAGTGTGGGGTGGGACCCATAAGTGTGGGGTGGGACCCATAAGTGTGGGGCTGGGACCCATAAGTGTGGGGTGGGACCCATAAGTGTGGGGCTGCCCCATAAGTGTGGGGTGGGACCCATAAGTGTGGGGTGGGACCCATAAGTGTGGGGCTGGACCCATAAGTGTGGGGTGGGACCCATAAGTGTGGGGCTGCCCCATATATGTGGGGTGGGACCCATAAGTGTGGGGCTGCCCCATAAGTGTAGGGTGGGACCCATAAGTGTGGGGCTGCCCCATAAGTGTGGGGCTGCCCCATAAGTGTGGGGTGGGACCCATAAGTGTGGGGTGGGACCCATAAGTGTGGGGTGGGACCCATAAGTGGGGCTGGGACCCATAAGTGTGGGGCTGCCCCATTAGTGTGGGGTGGGACCCATAAGTGTGGGGTGGGACCCATAAGTGTGGGGTGGGACCCATAAGTGTGGGGCTGCCCCATAAGTGTGGGGCTGGACCCATAAGTGTGGGGTGGGACCCATAAGTGTGGGGTGGGACCCATAAGTGTGGGGTGGGACCCATAAGTGGGGCTGGGACCCATAAGTGTGGGGCTGCCCCATTAGTGTGGGGTGGGACCCATAAGTGTGGGGTGGGACCCATAAGTGTGGGGTGGGACCCATAAGTGTGGGGCTGCCCCATAAGTGTGGGGCTGGACCCATAAGTGTGGGGTGGGACCCATAAGTGTGGGGTGGGACCCATAAGTGTGGGGCTGCCCCATAAGTGTGGGGTGGGACCCATAAGTGTGGGGCTGGACCCATAAGTGTGGGGTGGGACCCATAAGTGTGGGGCTGGACCCATAAGTGTGGGGTGGGACCCATAAGTGTGGGGTGGGACCCATAAGTGTGGGGCTGCCCCATAAGTGTGGGGTGGGACCCATAAGTGTGGGGTGGGCCCCATAAGTGTGGGGTGGGACCCATAAGTGTGGGGTGGGACCCATAAGTGTGGGGCTGCCCCATAAGTGGGGCTGGGACCCATAAGTGTGGGGCTGCCCCATAAGTGTGGGGTGGGACCCATAAGTGTGGGGCTGCCCCATAAGTGTGGGGTGGGACCCATAAGTGTGGGGCTGCCCCATAAGTGTGGGGCTGGACCCATAAGTGTGGGGTGGGACCCATAAGTGTGGGGCTGCCCCATAAGTGTGGGGTGGGACCCATAAGTGTGGGGTGGGACCCATAAGTGTGGGGTGGGACCCATAAGTGTGGGATGGGACCCATAAGTGTGGGGCTGGACCCATAAGTGTGGGGTGGGACCCATAAGTGTGGGGTGGGACCCATAAGTGTGGGGCTGCCCCATAAGTGTGGGGCTGCTCCATAAGTGTGGGTTGGGACCCATAAGTGTGGGGCTGCCCCATAAGTGTGGGGTGGGACCCATAAGTGTGGGGCTGGACCCATAAGTGTGGGGTGGGACCCATAAGTTTGGGGTGGGACCCATAAGTGTGGGGCTGGACCCATAAGTGTGGGGTGGGACCCATAAGTGTGGGGCTGCCCCATAAGTGTGGGGTGGGACCCATAAGTGTGGGGTGGGACCCATAAGTGTGGGGTGGGACCCATAAGTGTGGGGTGGGACCCATAAGTGTGGGGTGGGACCCATAAGTGTGGGGCTGCCCCATAAGTGTGGGGTGGGACCCATAAGTGTGGGGCTGCCCCATAAGTGTGGGGTGGGACCCATAAGTGTGGGGTGGGACCCATAAGTGTGGGGCTGCCCCATAAGTGTGGGGTGGGACCCATAAGTGTGGGGTGGGACCCATAAGTGTGGGGTGGGACCCATAAGTGTGGGGTGGGACCCATAAGTGTGGGGTGGGACCCATAAGTGTGGGGTGGGACCCATAAGTGTGGGATGGGACCCATAAGTGTGGGGCTGGACCCATAAGTGTGGGGTGGGACCCATAAGTGTGGGGTGGGACCCATAAGTGTGGGGCTGCCCCATAAGTGTGGGGCTGCTCCATAAGTGTGGGTTGGGACCCATAAGTGTGGGGCTGCCCCATAAGTGTGGGGTGGGACCCATAAGTGTGGGGCTGGACCCATAAGTGTGGGGTGGGACCCATAAGTTTGGGGTGGGACCCATAAGTGTGGGGCTGGACCCATAAGTGTGGGGTGGGACCCATAAGTGTGGGGCTGCCCCATAAGTGTGGGGTGGGACCCATAAGTGTGGGGTGGGACCCATAAGTGGGGGGTGGGACCCATAAGTGGGGGGTGGGACCCATAAGTGGGGGGTGGGACCCATAAGTGTGGGGCTGCCCCATAAGTGTGGGGTGGGACCCCATAAGTGTGGGGTGGGACCCATAAGTGTGGGGCTGCCCCATAAGTGTGGGGTGGGACCCATAAGTGTGGGGCTGCCCCATAAGAGTGGGGCTGCCCCATAAGTGTGGGGTGGGACCCATAAGTGTGGGGTGGGACCCCATAAGTGTGGGGTGGGACCCATAAGTGTGGGGTGGGACCCCATAAGTGTGGGGTGGGACCCATAAGTGTGGGGCTGCCCCATAAGTGTGGGGTGGGACCCATAAGTGTGGGGCTGCCCCATAAGTGTGGGGTGAGACCCATAAGTGTGGGGTGGGACCCATAAGTGTGGGGCTGCCCCATAAGTGTGGGGTGGGACCCATAAGTGTGGGGTGGGACCCATAAGTGTGGGGTGGGACCCATAAGTGTGGGGCTGCCCCATAAGTGTGGGGCTGGACCCATAAGTGTGGGGCGGGACCCATAAGTGTGGGGCTGGACCCATAAGTGTGGGGCGGGACCCATAAGTGTGGGGCTGGACCCATAAGTGTGGGGCTGCCCCATATATGTGGGGTGGGACCCATAAGTGTGGGGTGGGACCCATAAGTGTGGGGCTGCCCCATAAGTGTGGGGCTGGACCCATAAGTGTGGGGTGGGACCCATAAGTGGGGCTGGGACCCATAAGTGTGGGGCTGCCCCATAAGTGTGGGGCTGGACCCATAAGTGTGGGGCTGCCCCATAAGTGTGGGGTGGGACCCATAAGTGTGGGGCTGCCCCATAAGTGTGGGGTGGGACCCATAAGTGTGGGGTGGGACCCATAAGTGTGGGGTGGGACCCATAAGTGTGGGGCTGGACCCATAAGTGTGGGGTGGGACCCATAAGTGTGGGGCTGCCCCATAAGTGTGGGGTGGGACCCATAAGTGTGGGGCTGGGACCCATAAGTGTGGGGCTGCCCCATAAGTGTGGGGCTGGACCCATAAGTGTGGGGTGGGACCCATAAGTGTGGGGCTGCCCCATAAGTGTGGGGTGGGACCCCATAAGTGTGGGGTGGGACCCATAAGTGTGGGGCTGCCTCATAAGTGTGGGGCTGGACCCATAAGTGTGGGGTGGGACCCATAAGTGTGGGGCTGCCCCATAAGTGTGGGGCTGCCCCATTGATTCTCCCCATCTTTATAGGGTGAAGTTGGTGAACCGGGACAGAAAGGTGCCAAAGGGACCAAAGGGGAACATGTGAGTCCCATAACGGCCCCATAGCGGCCCCATAGCGGCCCCATAGCACCCCATAGCGCCCTATAGAGCCCCATAATGGCCCCATAGCGCCCCATAGAGACCCATAGTGCCTCATAATGGCCCCAAAACAGCCCCATAGCGACATAATGGCCCCATAATGGCCCCATAGCGACCCCATAGCGGCCCCATAGCACCCCATTGTGCCCCATAGCGACCCCATAGAGACCCATAGTGCCCCATAGAGCCTCATAATGGCCCCATAACAGCCCCATAGTGCCATAATGGCCCCATAGCACCCCATAGCGCCCCATAGTGCCCCATAGAGACCCATAGTGCCCCATAGCGCCTCATAATGGCCCCATAAAAGCCCCATAGCGCCCCATAGCGGCCCCATAGCACCCCATAGCGCCCCATAGCACCCCATAGTGCCCCATAGCGCCTCATAATGGCCCCATAACGGCCCCATAGCACCCCATAGTGCCCCATAGCACCCCATAGTGCCCCATAGAGACCCATAGAGCCCCATAGCGCCTCATAATGGCCCCATAACAGCCCCATAGTGCCCCATAATGGCCCCATAGCACCCCATAGCGCCCCATAGCACCCCATAGCATCCCATAGAGCCCCATAGCACCCCATAATGGCCCTATAGCACCCCATAACGGCCCTATAGCACCCCATGGTGCCCCATAGCACCCCATAACGGCCCCATAGCACCCCATAGTGCCCCATAATGGCCCCATAGCACCCCATAACAGCCCCATAACAACCCCATGGTGCCCCATAGCACCCCATAGCGCCCCATAGCACCCCATAGTGCCCCATAGTGCCCCATAGCGCCTCATAATGGCCCCATAACAGCCCCATAGCACCCCATAGTGACCCATAGCACCCCATAGAGACCCATAGTGCCCCATAGAGCCTCATAATGGCCCCATAACGGCCCCATAGCACCCCATAGTGCCTCATAGCACCCCATAGTGCCCCATAGAGACCCATAGCGCCCCATAGCGCCCTATAGAGCCCCATAGCACCCCATAATGGCCCCAAAACAGCCCCATAGCACCCCATAGTGCCCCATAGCACCCCATAGTGCCTCATAATGGCCCCATAGCGACCCCATAGCACCCCATAGCACCCCATAGCGCCCCATAGTGCCCCATAGAGACCCATAGTGCCCCATAGAGACCCATAGTGCCCCATAGCGCCCCATAGTGCCCCATAGTGCCCCATAGTGCCCCATAGAGCCTCATAATGGCCCCATAAAGGCCCCATAGCACCCCATAGTGCCCCATAGAGCCCCATAATGGCCCCATAGCGCCCCATAGAGACCCATAGGGCCCCATAATGGCCCCATAGCACCCCATAGTGCCCCATAGCACCCCATAGCGCCCCATAGAGCCCCATAGAGACCCATAGTGCCCCATAGCGCCTCATAATGGCCCCATAACAGCCCCATAGTGCCCCATAATGGCCCCATAGTGCCCCATAGCACCCCATAGCGCCCCATAGAGCCCCATAGAGACCCATAGTGCCCCATAGCGCCTCATAATGGCCCCATAACAGCCCCATAGCACCCCATAGTGCCCCATAGCGCCCCATAGCACCCCATAGTGCCCCATAGCACCCCATAGCACCCCATAACAGCCCCATAACAGCCCCATAGCACCCCATAGTGCCCCATAGAGACCCATAGTGCCCCATAGTGCCCCATAGTGCCCCATAGTGCCCCATAGTGCCTCATAATGGCCCCATAACAGCCCCATAGCACCCCATAGTGCCCCATAGCGCCCCATAGCACCCCATAGTGCCCCATAGCACCCCATAGCACCCCATAACAGCCCCATAACAGCCCCATAGCACCCCATAGTGCCCCATAGAGACCCATAGTGCCCCATAGTGCCCCATAGTGCCCCATAGTGCCCCATAGTGCCTCATAATGGCCCCATAACAGCCCCATAGCACCCCATAGTGCCCCATAGCACCCTATAGTGCCCCATAGTGCCTCATAATGGCCCCATAGTGCCCCATAGCGCCTCATAATGGCCCCATAACAGCCCCATAGTGCCCCATAGTGCCCCATAGCACCCCATAGTGCCCCATAGCACCCCATAGCGCCCCATCGAGCCCCATAGAGACCCATAGTGCCCCATAGCACCCCATAGTGCCTCATAGCACCCCATAGTGTCCCATAATGGCCCCATAGCACCCCATAACAGCCCCATAACAACCCCATAGTGCCCCATAGCACCCCATAGTGCCCCATAGAGACCCATAGTGCCCCATAGCGCCTCATAATGGCCCCATAACAGCCCCATAGCACCCCATAGTGCCCCATAGTGCCCCATAGTGCCTCATAATGGCCCCATAACGGCCCCATAGCGCCTCATAATGGCCCCATAACAGCCCCATAGTGCCCCATAGTGCCCCATAGCACCCCATAGCGCCCCATCGAGCCCCATAGAGACCCATAGTGCCCCATAGCACCCCATAGTGCCCCATAGCACCCCATAGTGTCCCATAATGGCCCCATAGCACCCCATAACAGCCCCATAACAACCCCATGGTGCCCCATAGCACCCCATAGCGCCCCATAGCACCCCATAACGGCCCTATAGCACCCCATGGTGCCCCATAGCACCCCATAGTGCCTCATAGCACCCCATAGTGTCCCATAATGGCCCCATAGCACCCCATAACAGCCCCATAACAACCCCATGGTGCCCCATAGCACCCCATAGCGCCCCATAGCACCCCATAACGGCCCTATAGCACCCCATGGTGCCCCATAGCACCCCATAACGGCCCTATAGCACCCCATGGTCCCCCATAGCACCCCATAGCGCCCCATAGTGCCCCATAGCATCCCATAGAGCCCCATAGCACCTCATAATGGCCCCATAGGACACCATGGCACCCCATAACACCCCATAGTGCCCCATAGCACCCCATAGTGCCCCATAGCACCCCATGGTGCCCCATAGCACCCCATAGCGCCCCATAGCACCCCATAGTGCCTCATAATGGCCCTATAACAGCCCCATAGCACCTCATAGCATCCCATAGTGCCCCATAGTGCCTCATAATGGCCCCATAACGGCCCCATAGCACCCCATAGTGCCCCATAGTGCCCCATAGAGCCTCATAATGGCCCCATAATGGCCCCATAGCACCCCATAATGGCCCCATAGTGCCTCATAATGGCCCCATAACGGCCCCATAGCACCCCATAGCGCCCCATCGAGCCCCATAGAGACCCATAGTGCCCCATAGCACCCCATAGTGACCGATAATGGCCCCATAGCACCCCATAACAGCCCCATAACAACCCCATGGTGCCCCATAGCACCCCATAGCACCCCATAGCACCCCATAACGGCCCTATAGCACCCCATGGTGCCCCATAGCACCCCATAGTGCCTCATAGCACCCCATAGTGTCCCATAATGGCCCCATAGCACCCCATAACAGCCCCATAACAACCCCATAGCGCCCCATAGCACCCCATAACGGCCCTATAGCACCCCATGGTGCCCCATAGCACCCCATAGTGCCTCATAGCACCCCATAGTGTCCCATAATGGCCCCATAGCACCCCATAGCAGCCCCATAACAACCCCATGGTGCCCCATAGCACCCCATAGCGCCCCATAGCACCCCATAACGGCCCTATAGCACCCCATGGTGCCCCATAGCACCCCATAGTGCCTCATAGCACCCCATAGTGACCCATAATGGCCCCATAGCACCCCATTACAGCCCCATAACAACCCCATGGTGCCCCATAGCACCCCATAGCACCCCATAGCGCCCCATAGCACCCCATAATGGCCCTATAGCACCCCATGGTGCCCCATAGCACCCCATAGTGCCTCATAGCACCCCATAGTGTCCCATAATGGCCCCATAGCACCCCATAACAGCCCCATAACAACCCCATGGTGCCCCATAGCACCCCATAGCGCCCCATAGTGCCCCATAGAGACCCATAGTGCCTCATAATGGCCCCATAACGGCCCCATAGCACCCCATAGTGCCCCATAGCGCCTCATAATGGCCCCATAACAGCCCCATAGCACCCCATAGTGCCCCATAGCACCCCATAGTGCCCCATAGCACCCCATAGCGCCCCATCGAGCCCCATAGAGACCCATAGTGCCCCATAGCACCCCATAGTGTCCCATAATGGCCCCATAGCACCCCATAACAGCCCCATAACAACCCCATGGTGCCCCATAGCGCCCCATAGCGCCCCATAGCGCCCCAAATGACCCCAAAATGCCTTGAAATGACCCCAAAATGTGTGTGTCCCCCCTTTTAGGGTCCTCCCGGCCCCCCCGGCCCCATGGGAGCACTTGGACAGCCCGGAGCTGCTGTGAGTAGGGGGGATATGGGGTTATATGGGGGGATATGGGGTTATATGGGGGGATATAGGGTTATATGGGGGGATATGGGGTGGATATGGGGTTATATGGGGGGATATGGGGTTATATGGGGGGATATGGGGGGGTATGGGGTTATATGGGGGGATATGGGAGGATATGGGGTTATATGGGGGGGATATGGGGTTATATGGGGGGATATAGGGTTATATGGGGGGATATGGGGTTATATGGGGTTATATGGGGAGGATATGGGGTTATATGGGGGGATATGGGGTTATATGGGGGGATATAGGGTTATATGGGGGGATATGGGGTTATATGGGGTTATATGGGGAGGATATGGGGTTATATGGGGGGATATGGGGTTATATGGGGGGATATAGGGTTATATGGGGGGATATAGGGTTATATGGGGGGATATGGGGTTATATGGGGGATATGGGGTGGATATGGGGTTATATGGGGGGATATGGGGTTATATGGGGGATATGGGGGGATATGGGGTTATATGGGGGGTATATGGGGTTATATGGGGGGATATAGGGTTATATGGAGGGATATGGGGTTATATGGGGTTATATGGGGAGGATATGGGGTTATATGGGGGGATATGGGGTTATATGGGGGATATGGGGTGGATATGGGTTTATATGGGGGGTATATGGGATTATATGGGGGATATAGGGTTATATGGGGGGATATGGGGTTATATGGGGGGAATATGGGGTTATATGGGGGGATATGGGGTTATATGGGGGATATGGGGTTATATGGGGGGGATATGAGGTTATATGGGGGGGATATGGGGTTATATGGGGGGATATGGGGGGATATGGGGTTATATGGGGGAATATGGGGTTATATGGGGGGATATAGGGTTATATGGGGGGATATAGGGTTATATGGGGGGATAAGGGGGGTATATGGGTTTATATGGGGGATATGGGGGGAATATGGGGGATATGGAAAGGATATGGGGTTATATGGGGGATATGGGGTTATATGGGGGATATGGGGTGGATATGGGGTTATATGGGGGGTATATGGGATTATATGGGGGATATGGGGTTATATGGGGGGTATATGGGGGGATATGGGGTTATATGGAGGGATATGGGGTTATATGGGGGGATATGGGTTTATATGGGGTTATATGGGGTTATATGGGGTTATATGGGGTTATATGGGTTTATATGGGGTTATATGGGTTTATATGGGGTTATATGGGTTATATGGGGTTATATGGGGGGATATGGGTTTATATGGGGTTATATGGGGTTATATGGGTGTATATGGGGTTATATGGGGTTATATGGGTTTATATGGGGTGGTTATGGGGTCACCCCTTTAATTACCCCCTAATTACCCCTAATTAACCCTAATTAACCCTAATTACCCCTAATTACCCCCAGGGAGCTGACGGGTCCCCTGGGATTATATGGGTTTATATGGGTTTATATGGGGTTATATGGATTTATATGGGGTTATATGGGGTGGTTATGGGGTCACCCCTTTAATTACCCCCTAATTACCCCTAATTAACCCTAATTACCCCTAATTAACCCTAATTACCCCCAGGGAGCTGACGGGTCCCCTGGGTTTATATAGGTTTATATGGGGTTATATGGGGTGGTTATGGGGTCACCCCTTTAATTACCCCCTAATTACCCCTAATTACCCCTAATTAACCCTAATTAACCCTAATTACCCCCAGGGAGCTGACGGGTCCCCTGGGATTATATGGGGTGATATGGGGTTATATGGGTTTATATGGGGTTATATGGGGTTATATGGGGTTATATGGGGTTATATGGGGTGGTTATGGGGCCACCGCTTTAATTACCCCCTAATTACCCCTATTTACCCCTAATTAACCCTAATTACCCCTAATTAACCCTAATTACCCCCAGGGAGCTGACGGGTCCCCTGGGTTTATATGGGGTTATATGGGTTTATATGGGGTTATATGGGGTAGTTATGGGGTCACCCCTTTAATTACCCCTAATTACCCCTAATTACCCCTAATTACCCCCTAATTAACCCTAATTAACCCTAATTACCCCTAATTACCCCTAATTAACCCTAATTACCCCTAATTACCCCCAGGGAGCTGACGGGTCCCCTGGGTTTATATGGGTTTATATGGGGTTATATGGGTTTATATGGGGTTGTATGGGGGTGGTTATGGGGTCACCCCTTTAATTACCCCCTAATTACCCCTAATTAACCCTAATTAACCCTAATTACCCCCAGGGAGCTGACGGGTCCCCTGGGATTATATGGGGGATATGGGTTTATATGGGGTTATATGGGTTTATATGGGGTTATATGGGTTTATATGGGGTTATATGGGATTATATGGGGTTATATGGGGTTATATGGGGTTATATGGGGTTATATGGGTTTATATGGGGTTATATGGGTTTATATGGGGTTATATGGGATTATATGGGGTTATATGGGGTTATATGGGTTTATATGAGTTTATATGGGATTATATGGGGTTATATGGGGTTATATGGGGGTGGTTATGGGGTCACCCCTTTAATTACCCCCTAATTACCCCTAATTAACCCTAATTACCCCTAATTACCCCTAATTACCCCCAGGGAGCTGACGGGTCCCCTGGGTTTATATGGGGTTATATGGGTTTATATGGGGTTATATGGGGTTATATGGGGTTATATGGGGTTATATGGGTTTATATGGGTTTATATGGGGTTATATGGGTTTATATGGGGTTATATGGGGTTATATGGGGTTATATGGGTTTATATGGGTTTATATGGGTTTATATGGGGTTATATGGGTTTATATGGGGTTATATGGGGTGGTTATGGGGCCACCCCTTTAATTACCCCCTAATTACCCCTAATTACCCCTAATTAACCCTAATTAACCCCTAATTACCCCCAGGGAGCTGACGGGTCCCCTGGGTTTATATGGGGTTATATGGGTTTATATGGGTTTATATGGGGTTATATGGGGTTGTATGGGTTTATATGGGGCTATATGGGGTTATATGGGTTTATATGGGGTTATATGGGGTTATATGGGTTTATATGGGGTTATATGGGTTTATATGGATTTATATGGGTTTATATGGGGTTATATGGGGTGGTTATGGGGTCACCCCTTTAATTACCCCCTAATTACCCCTAATTACCCCTAATTACCCCTAATTAACCCTAATTACCCCTAATTACCCCCAGGGAGCTGACGGGTCCCCTGGGTTTATATGGGGTTATATGGGTTTATATGGGGTTATATGGGTTTATATGGCATTATATGGGGTGGTTATGGGGTCACCCCTTTAATTACCCCCTAATTACCCCCTAATTACCCCTAATTAACCCTAATTACCCCTAATTACCCCCAGGGCGCTGACGGGTCCCCTGGGTTTATATGAGTTTATATGGGGTTATATGGGTTTATATGGGGTTATATGGGGTTATATGGGGTTATATGGGGTGGTTATGGGGCCACCCCTTTAATTACCCCCTAATTAACCCTAATTAACCCTAATTAACCCTAATTACCCCCAGGGAGCTGACGGGTCCCCTGGGTTTATATGGGTTTATATGGGGTTATATGGGGTTATATGGGGTTATATGGGGTTATATGGGGTGGTTATGGGGTCACCCCTTTAATTACCCCCTAATTACCCCTAATTACCCCTAATTAACCCTAATTACCCCTAATTACCCCCAGGGAGCTGACGGGTCCCCTGGGTTTATATGGGTTTATATGGGGTTATATGGGGTTGTATGGGTTTATATGGGGTTATATGGGTTTATATGGGGCTATATGGGGTTATATGGGTTTATATGGGGTTATATGGGGTTATATGGGTTTATATGGGGTTATATGGGTTTATATGGATTTATATGGGTTTATATGGGGTTATATGGGGTGGTTATGGGGTCACCCCTTTAATTACCCCCTAATTACCCCTAATTACCCCTAATTACCCCTAATTAACCCTAATTACCCCTAATTACCCCCAGGGAGCTGACGGGTCCCCTGGGTTTATATGGGGTTATATGGGTTTATATGGGGTTATATGGGTTTATATGGCATTATATGGGGTGGTTATGGGGTCACCCCTTTAATTACCCCCTAATTACCCCTAATTACCCCTAATTAACCCTAATTAACCCTAATTACCCCTAATTACCCCCAGGGAGCTGACGGGTCCCCTGGGTTTATATGGGTTTATATGGGGTCATATGGGGTTATATGGGGTGGTTATGGGGTCACCCCTTTAATTACCCCCTAATTACCCCTAATTAACCCTAATTAACCCTAATTACCCCTAATTAACCCTAATTACCCCCAGGGCGCTGACGGGTCCCCTGGGTTTATATGGGGTTATATGGGGTTATATGGGGTTATATGGGGTTATATGGGGGTGGTTATGGGGTCACCCCTTTAATTACCCCCTAATTACCCCTAATTACCCCTAATTAACCCTAATTACCCCTAATTAACCCTAATTATCCCCAGGGAGCTGACGGGTCCCCTGGGTTTATATGGGTTTATATGGGGTTATATGGGGTTATATGGGGTGGTTATGGGGTCACCCCTTTAATTACCCCCTAATTACCCCTAATTACCCCTAATTAACCCTAATTACCCCTAATTACCCCCAGGGAGCTGACGGGTCCCCTGGGATTATATGGGTTTATATGGGGTTATATGGGGTTATATGGGTTTATATGGGGTTATATGGGGTTATATGGGTTTATATGGGTTATATGGGGTTATATGGGGTTATATGGGTTTATATGGGTTTATATGGGGTTATATGGGTTTATATGGGGTTATATGGGGTTATATGGGGTGGTTATGGGGTCACCCCTTTAATTACCCCCTAATTACCCCCTAATTAACCCTAATTACCCCTAATTACCCCCAGGGAGCTGACGGGTCCCCTGGGTTTATATGGGTTTATATGGGTTTATATGGGGTTATATGGGGTTATATGGGTTTATATGGGGTTATATGGGGTGGTTATGGGGTCACCCCTTTTATTACCCCTAATTACCCCTAATTAACCCTAATTACCCCTAATTACCCCCAGGGAGCTGACGGGTCCCCTGGGTTTATATGGGTTTATATGGGGTTATATGGCTTTATATGGGGTGGTTATGGGGTCACCCCTTTAATTACCCCCTAATTACCCCTAATTACCCTAATTAACCCTAATTACCCCCAGGGAGCTGACGGGTCCCCTGGGTTTATATGGGGTTATATGGGTTTATATGGGGTTATATGGGTTTATATGGGGTTATATGGGGTTATATGGGGTTATATGGGTTTATATGGGGTTATATGGGGTTATATGGGGTGGTTATGGGGTCACCCCTTTAATTACCCCCTAATTACCCCTAATTAACCCTAATTAACCCTAATTACCCCCAGGTCGCTGACGGGTCCCCTGGGTTTATATGGGGTTATATGGGTTTATATGGGGTTATATGGGTTTATATGGGGTTATATGGGGTTATATGGGGTTATATGGGTTTATATGGGGTTATATGGGGTTATATGGGGTGGTTATGGGGTCACCCCTTTAATTACCCCCTAATTACCCCTAATTACCCCTAATTAACCCTAATTACCCCCAGGGAGCTGACGGGTCCCCTGGGTTTATATGGGTTTATATGGGGTTATATGGGGTTATATGGGGTGGTTATGGGGTCACCCCTTTAATTACCCCCTAATTACCCCTAATTACCCCTAATTAACCCTAATTAACCCTAATTACCCCCAGGGCGCTGACGGGTCCCCTGGTGCTCGTGGCCCCCAAGGTCCCTTTGGTGCCAAAGGGGACGATGGAACCAGAGGATTCAATGGAGCCCCCGGCCCCATCGGCCTCCAGGTCATTAATTAATTACCTCATTAATTAATTAATTAACCCCCTTCTTCATTAATTAATTAACTCATTCATTAATTAACCTTCCTATTTCAGGGTCTTCCTGGCCCTGCAGGTGAGAAGGGAGAGACGGGGGACGGCGGCCCCATGGTGAGCGGAGACCCCCCCCCATAATAACCCTATAGACCCCCCCCATAATAACCCTATAGACCCCCCCCATAATAACCCTATAGACCCCCCCCATAATAACCCTATAGACCCCCCCCCATAATAACCCTATAGACCCCCCCATAATAACCCTAAGACCCCTCCCATAATAACCCTATAGACCCCCCCCATAATAACCCTAAGACCCCCCCCATAATAACCCTATAGACCCCCCCCATAATAACCCTATAGACCCCCCCCCATAATAACCCTAAGACCCCCCCCCATAATATCCCTATAGACCCCCCCCATAATAACCCTAAGACCCCCCCCCATATGGACCCCCCCTTGGGACCCTATAGACCCCCCCCATAATAACCCTAAGACCCCCCCCATATGGACCCCCCCCCTTGGGACCCCCCCCATAATAACCCTAAGACCCCCCCCATAATAACCCTAAGACCCCCCCCATATGGACCCCCCCCCTTGAGACCCCCCCCATAATATCCCTAAGACCCCCCCCATAATAACCCTATAGACCCCCCCCCATAATAACCCTAAGACCCCCCCCCATATGGACCCCCCCCTTGGGACCCCCCCCATAATAACCCTATAGACCCCCCCCCATAATAACCCTAAGACCCCCCCCATATGGACCCCCCCCCCTTGGGACCCCCCCCATAATATCCCTAAGACCCCCCCCATAATATCCCTAAGACCCCTCCCATAATATCCCTAAGACCCCCCCCATATGAACCCTAAGACCCCCCCCATAATAACCCTAAGACCCCCCCCATATGGACCCCCCCCTTGGTACCCCCCCCATAATAACCCTAAGACCCCCCCCATAATAACCCTATAGACCCCCCCCATAATAACCCTAAGACCCCCCCCATATGGACCCCCCCCCTTGAGACCCCCCCCATAATAACCCTAAGACCCCCCCCATATGAACCCTAAGACCCCCCCATAATAACCCTAAGACCCCCCCCATAATAACCCTAAGACCCCCCCCATAATAACCCTATAGACCCCCCACATAATAACCCTAAGACCCCCCCATAATAACCCTAAGACCCCCCCCATAATATCTCTAAGACCCCCCCATAATAACCCTAAGACCCCCCCATAATATCCCTAAGACCCCCCCATAATAACCCTAAGACCCCCCCATTATATCCCTAAGACCCCCCCCATAATAACCCTATAGACCCCCCCCATAATATCCCTAAGACCCCCCCCCCAATAACCCTAAGACCCCCCCCATATGGACCCCCCCCCTTGTGACCCCCCCCATAATATCCCTAAGACCCCCCCCGTAATAACCCTATAGACCCCCCCCATAATAACCCTAAGACCCCCCCATTGAGACCCCCCCCATAATAACCCTAAGACCCCCCCCTTGAGACCCCCCCATAATAACCCTAAGACCCCCCCCATAATATCCCTAAGACCCCCCCATAATAACCCTAAGACCCCCCCCCATATGGACCCCCCCCCCCTTGGGACCCCCCCAGTAATAACCCTAAGACCCCCCCCATAATAACCCTAAGACCCCCCCCCATAATATCCCTAAGACCCCCCCCATAATAACCCTAAGACCCCCCCCAATATGGACCCTCCCCCTTGGGACCCCCCCCATAATATCCCTAAGACCCCCCCCCATATGAACCCCCCCTTGGGACCCTATAGACCCCCCCATAATAACCCTATAGACCCCCCCCAATATGAACCCCCCCCCCCCTTTTTTAGGGTCCCCCCGGACCCCCTGGACCCCGAGGACCAGCCGGACCTTCAGGAGCTGATGTGAGTCACCCCATATAACCCCATATAACCCCATATCACCCCATATAACCCCATATAACCCCATAGAACCCCATAGAACCCCAAAGAACCCCATATCCCCCCATATAACCCCATATAACCCCATATCCCCCCATATAACCCCATATAACCCCATATAACCCCATATCCCCCCATATAACCCCATATAACCCCATATCACCCCATATCACCCCATATAACCCCATATAACCCCATATAACCCCATATCCCCCCATATAACCCCATATAACCCCATATAACCCCATATCCACCCATATAACCCCATATAACCCCATATAACCCCATATCCCCCATATAACCCCATATCCCCCCATATCCCCCCATATCCCCCCATATAACCCCATATAACCCCATATAACCCCATATCCCCCCATATAACCCCATATAATCCCACATAACCCCATATAACCCCCATATAACCCCATATAACCCCATATCCCCCCATATAACCCCATATAACCCCATATCCCCCCATATAACCCCATATAACCCCATATAACCCCATATAACCCCATATAACCCCATATCCCCCCATATAATCCCATATAACCCCATATAACCCCATATCCCCCCATATAATCCCATATAACCCCATATAACCCCATTTAACCCCATATAACCCCATATCCCCCCATATAACCCCATATAACCCCATATAACCCCATATAACCCCATATAACCCCATATCCCCCCATATAATCCCATATAACCCCATATAACCCCATATCCCCCCATATAATCCCATATAACCCCATATAACCCCATTTAACCCCATATAACCCCATATCCCCCCATATAACCCCATATAACCCCATATAACCCCATATCTCCCCATATAACCCCATATCCCCCTATATAACCCCATATAACCCCATATAACCCCATATAACCCCATATAGCCCCATATAACCCCATATAACCCCATATAACCCCATATAACCCCATATAACCCCATATAACCCCATATAACCCCATATAACCCCCATATAACCCCCATATCCCTCCATACAACCCCATACAACCCCACATCCCCCCATATAACCCCATATAACCCCATATAACCCCATATAACCCCATATAACCCCATATAACCCCATATCCCCCCATATAACCCCATATCCCCCCATATAACCCCATATCCCCCCATATAACCCCATATCTCCCCCATATAACCCCATATAACCCCATATAACCCCATATAACCCCATATCCCCCCATATAACCCCATATAACCCCATATAACCCCATATAACCCCATATAACCCCATATAACCCCATATAACCCCATATAACCCCCATATAACCCCATATAACCCCATATAACCCCATATAACCCCATATAACCCCACAGGGACCACAGGGACCCCCAGGGGGGGTCGGCAACTTGGGGCCACCAGGAGAGAAGGTGGGTTAACCATGGGTTAGTTAACCATGGGTTAGTTAACCATGGGTTAGTTAACCATGGGTTAGTTAACCATGGGTTGGTTAACCATGGGTTGGTTAACCATGGGTTAGTTAACCATGGGTTTGTTATGGGGGGGTGCATTGGTTAATGAGGGCTTGTTAACTATGGGTTGGTTAAGCATGGGTTGGTTAACCATGGGTTAGTTAACCATGGGTGGGTTAACCATGGGTTAGTTAACCATGGGTTAGTTAACCATGGGTTAGTTAACCATGGGTGGGTTAACCATGGGTTAGTTAACCATGGGTTGGTTATGGGGGGGTGCATTGGTTAATGAGGGCTGGTTAGCTATGGGTTGGTTAAGCATGGGTTGGTTAACCATGGGTTGGTTAAGGGGGAGTGGGTTAAACATGGGTTGGTTAAGGAGGGGTGGTTAACCATGGGTTGGTTATGGGAGGGTGGGGTTAACCATGGGTTGGTTAAGGAGGGGTTGGTTAACCATGGGTTGGTTATGGGGGAGGGTGGGTTAAACATGGGTTGGTTAACTATGGGTTGGTTAAAGGGGGGGTGGGTTTGTTAAGTTGGGATGGGTTGGTTAAGGGGGTTAGGATGGGTTAGTTAAGTCAGGGTGGGTTGGTTAAGCTGGGATGGGTTGGTTAAGCCGGGATGGGTAGGTTATGTGGGTTGGTTAAGGCAGGATGGGTTAGTTAAGCTGGGATGGGTTGGTTATATGGGCTGGTTAAGCTGGGATGGGTTGGTTATGTGGGTTGGTTAAGGCAGGATGGGTTGGTTATATGGGTTGGTTAAGCCGGGATGGGTTGGTTAACTTGGGATGGGTTGGTTAAGGGGGTTAGGATGGGTTAGTTAAGTCAGGGTGGGTTGGTTAAGCTGGGATGGGTTGGTTAAGCCGGGTTGGGTTGGTCATATGGATTGGTTAAGCCGGGATGGGTTGGTTATATGGGTTGGTTAAGCTGGGATGGGTTGGTTTATATGGGCTGGTTAAGCCAGGATGGGTTGGTTAAGCTGGGATGGGTTGGTTATATGGGTTGGTTAAGCCAGGATGGGTAGGTTATGTGGGTTGGTTAAGGCAGGATGGGTTAGTTAAGCTGGGACGAGTTGGTTATATGGGTTGGTTAAGCTGGGATGGGTTGGTTAAGCTGGGTTGGGTTGGTTATATGGGTTGGTTAAGCCGGGATGGGTTGGTTAAGCTGGGATGGGTTGGTTATATGGGTTGGTTAAGCCGGGATGGGTTGGTTAAGCTGGGATGGGTTGGTTATATGGGTTGGTTAAGCCGGGATGGGTTGGTTAAGCTGGGATGGGTTGGTTATATGGGTTGGTTAAGCCAGGATGGGTTGGTTAAGCCAGGATGGGTTGGTTAAGCTGGGATGGGTTGGTTATATGGGTTGGTTAAGCTGGGATGGGTTGGTTATGTGGGCTGGTTAAGGCAGGATGGGTTGGTTAAGCTGGGATGGGTTGGTTATATGGGCTGGTTAAGCCGGTATGGGTTGGTTATGTGGGTTGGTTAAGCTGGGATGGGTTGGTTATATGGGCTGGTTAAGCCAGGATGGGTTGTTTAAGCTGTGATGGGTTGGTTATGTGGGCTGGTTAAGGCAGGATGGGTTAGTTAAGCTGGGTTGGGTTAGTTATATGGGTTGGTTAAGGCAGGATGGGTTGTTTAAGCTGGGATGGGTTGGTTATATGGGCTGGTTAAGCCGGGATGGGTTGGTTAAGCTGGGATGGGTAGGTTATATGGGCTGGTTAAGCTGGGATGGGTTGGTTATATGGGCTGGTTAAGCCAGGATGGGTTAGTTAAGTGGGTTGGTTAAGCTGGGTTGGGTTGGTTATATGGGTTGGTTAAGCTGGGATGGGTTGGTTATATGGGTTGGTTAAGCTGGGATGGGTTGGTTATATGGGCTGGTTAAGCCGGGATGGGTTAGTTAAGCTGGGTTGGGTTGGTTATATGGGTTGGTTAAGGCAGGATGGGTTAGTTAAGCTGGGTTGGGTTGGTTATATGGGTTGGTTAAGCTGGGATGGGTTGGTTATATGGATTGGTTAATACAGGATGGGTTAGTTAAGTGGGTTGGTTAAGCCAGGATGGGTTGGTTAAGCTGGGATGGGTTGGTTATATGGGCTGGTTAAGCCGGGATGGGTTGGTTATATGGGTTGGTTATATGGGTTGGTTAAGCCGGGATGGGTTGGTTATATGGGTTGGTTAAGGCAGGATGGGTTAGTTAAGCTGGGTTGGGTTAGTTATATGGGTTGGTTAAGGCAGGATGGGTTGTTTAAGCTGGGATGGGTTGGTTATATGGGCTGGTTAAGCCAGGATGGGTTGGTTAAGCTGGGATGGGTTGGTTATATGGGCTGGTTAAGCCGGGATGGGTTGGTTATATGGGTTGGTTAAGCTGGGATGGGTGGTTATATGGGTTGGTTAAGCTGGGATGGGTTGGTTATATGGGTTGGTTAAGCCGGGATGGGTTGGTTAAGCTGGGATGGGTTGGTTATATGGGTTGGTTAAGCCGGGATGGGTTGGTTATATGGGTTGGTTAAGCTGGGATGGGTTGGTTATATGGGCTGGTTAAGGCAGGATGGGTTGGTTAAGCTGGGATGGGTTGGTTATATGGGCTGGTTAAGCTGGGATGGGTTGGTTATATGGGTTGGTTAAGCTGGGATGGGTTGGTTATATGGGTTGGTTAAGCCGGGATGGGTTGGTTATATGGGTTGGTTAAGCCGGGATGGGTTAGTTATATGGGTTGGTTAAGGCAGGATGGGTTAGTTAAGCTGGGATGGGTTGGTTATATGGGTTGGTTAAGGCAGGATGGGTTGGTTATATGGGTTGGTTAAGCCGGGATGGGTTGGTTAAGCTGGGATGGGTTGGTTATATGGGTTGGTTAAGCTGGGATGGGTTGGTTATATGGGCTGGTTAAGGCAGGATGGGTTAGTTAAGCTGGGATGGGTTGGTTATATGGGCTGGTTAAGCCGGGATGGGTTGGTTATATGGGTTGGTTAAGCCGGGATGGGTTGGTTATATGGGCTGGTTAAGCCGGGATGGGTTGGTTAACTTAATCCTCTTATAGGGTGAGCCAGGAGAGCCGGGAACACCAGGAATTCAGGGCGAACCGGGGGTCAAGGTGAGCAGATATGGGGCACCCACCCCATAGATGGGCCCTATAAGTGCACTTATGGGGTACCCACCCCATAGCTGGGCCCTATAAGTGCACTTATGGGGCACCCACCCCATAGATGGGCCCTTTGGGTTCACTTATGGGGCACCCACCCCATAGATGGGCCCTTTGGGTTCACTTATGGGGCACCCACCCCATAGATGGGCCCTATAAGTGCACTTATGGGGCACTTATGGGGCACCCACCCCATAGATGGGCCCTATAAGTGCACTTATGGGGCACCCACCCCATAGATCGGCCCTTTAAGTGCACTTATGGGGCACCCACCCCATAGATGGGCCCTTTAAGTGCACTTATGGGGCACCCACCCCATAGATGGGCCCTTTGGGTTCACATATAGGGCACCCACCCCATAGATGGGCCCTTTAAGTGCACTTATGGGGCACCGACCCCATAGCTGGGCCCTTTGGGTTCACTTATGGGGCACTTATGGGGCACCCAACCCCATAGATGGGCCCTATAAGTGCACTTATGGGGCACCCACCCCATAGATGGGCCCTATAAGTGCACTTATGGGGCACCCACCCCATAGATGGGCCCTATAAGTGCACTTATGGGGCACCCAGCCCATAGATGGGCCCTTTGGGTCAACCACCCCATAGATGGGCCCTATAAGTGCACTTATGGGGCACTTATGGGGCACCCACCCCATAGATGGGCCCTTTAAGTGCACTTATGGGGCAACCACCCCATAGATGGGCCCTATAAGTGCACTTATGGGGCACCCACCCCATAGATGGGCTCAGGACCCCACTTATGGGGCACCCACCCCATAGATGGGCCCTTTAAGTGCACTTATGGGGCACCCACCCCATAGATGGGCTCAGGACCTCACTTATGGGGCACCCACCCCATAGATGGGCCCTATAAGTGCACTTATGGGGCACCCACCCCATAGATGGGCCTTATAAGTGCACTTATGGGGTAGCCACCCCATAGATGGGCCCTTTAAGTGCACTTATGGGGCACCCACCCCATAGATGGGCCCTTTAAGTGCACTTATGGGGCACTTATGCGACACCCACCCCCACTTATGGGGCACCCACCCCATAGATGGGCCCTATAAGTGCACTTATGGGGCACCCACCCCACTTATGGGGCACCCACCCCATAGATCGGCCCTATAAGTGCACTTATGGGGCACCCACCCCCACTTATGGGGCACCCACCCCATAGATGGGCCCTATAAGTGCACTCATGGGGCACTTATGGGGTACCCACCCCATAGATGGGCCCTATAAGTGCACTTATGGGGCACTTATGGGGTACCCACCCCATAGATGGGCCCTATAAGTGCACTTATGGGGCACTTATGGGGCACCCACCCCATAGATGGGCACTATAAGTGCACTTATGGGGCACTTATGGGGCACCCACCCCATAGATGGGCCCTTTAAGTGCACTTATGGGGCACCCACCCCACTTATGGGGCACCCACCCCATAGATGGGCCCTATAAGTGCACTTATGGGGCACCGACCCCCACTTATGGGGCACCCACCCCATAGATGGGCCCTTTAAGTGCACTTATGGGGCACCCACCCCACTTATGGGGCACCCACCCCATAGATGGGCCCTATAAGTGCACTTATGGGGCACCCACCCCCACTTATGGGGCACCCACCCCATAGATGGGTCCTTTAAGTGCACTTATGGGGCACTTATGGGGCACCCACCCCCACTTATGGGGCACCCACCCCATAGATGGGCCCTATAAGTGCACTTATGGGGCACCCACCCCATAGATGGGCCCTTTGGGTTCACTTATGGGGCACCCACACCCACTTATGGGGCACCCACCTCATAGATGGGCCCTATAAGTGCACTTATGGGGCACCCACCCCATAGATGGGCCCTTTGGGTTCACTTATGGGGCACCCACCCCATAGATGGGCCCTTTGGGTTCACTTATGGGGCACCCACCCCATAGATGGGCCCTTTGGGTTCACTTATGGGGCACCCACCCCCACTTATGGGGCACCCACCCCATAGATGGGCCCTTTAAGTGCACTTATGGGGCACCCACCCCCACTTATGGGGCACCCACCCCATAGATGGGCCCTATAAGTGCACTTATGGGGCACCCACCCCATAGATGGGCCCTAGAAGTGCACTTATGGGGCACTTATGGGGCACCCACCCCCACTTATGGGGCACCCACCCCATAGATCGGCCCTATAAGTGCACTTATGGGGCACCCACCCCATAGATGGGCCCTATAAGTGCACTTATGGGGCACCCACCCCATAGATGGGCCCTATAAGTGCACTTATGGGGCACCCACCCCATAGATGGGCTCAGGACCCCACTTATGGGGCACCCACCCCATAGATGGGCTCAGGACCCCACTTATGGGGCACCCACCCCATAGATGGGCCCTATAAGTGCACTTATGGGGCACCCACCCCATAGATGGGCCCTTTAAGTGCACTTATGGGGCACCCACCCCATAGATGGGCTCAGGACCCCACTTATGGGGCACCCACCCCATAGATGGGCCCTATAGGTGCACTTATGGGGCACCCACCCCCACTTATGGGGCACCCACCCCATAGATGGGCCCTTTAAGTGCACTTATGGGGCACTTATGGGGCACCCACCCCATAGATCGGCCCTATAAGTGCACTTATGGGGCACCCACCCCATAGATGGGCCCTTTAAGTGCACTTATAGGGCACCCACCCCATAGATGGGCCCTATAAGTGCACTTATGGGGCACCCACCCCATAGATGGGCCCTTTAAGTGCACTTATGGGGCACTTATGGGGCACCCACCCCATAGATGGGCCCTTTGGGTTCACTTATGGGGCACCCACCCCATAGATGGGCCCTATAAGTGCACTTATGGGGCACTTATGGGGCACCCACCCCCACTTATGGGGCACCCACCCCATAGATGGGCCCTTTAAGTGCACTTATGGGGCACCCACCCCAAAGATGAGCCCTTTGGGTTCACTTATGGGGCACTTATGGGGCACCAACCCCATAGATGGGCCTTATAAGTGCACTTATGGGGCACCCACCCCATAGATGGGCCCTATAAGTGCACTTATGGGGCACCCACCCCCACTTATGGGGCACCCACCCTATAGATGGGCCCTATAAGTGCACTTATGGGGCACTTATGGGGCACCCACCCCCACTTATGTGGCACCCACCCCATAGATAGGCCCTTTGGGTTCACTTATGGGGCACCCACCCCATAGATGGGCCCTTTAAGTGCACTTATGGGGCACCCACCCCATAGATGGGCCCTATAAGTGCACTTATGGGGCACCCACCCCATAGATGGGCTCAGGACCCCACTTATAGGGCACCCACCCCATAGATGGGCCCTATAAGTGCACTTATGGGGCACCCACCCCATAGATGGGCCCTTGGGGTTCACTTATGGGGCACCCACCCCATAGATGGGCTCAGGACCTCACTTATGGGGCACCCAACCCATAGATGGGCCCTTTGGGTTCACATATAGGGCACCCACCCCATAGATGGGCCCTTTAAGTGCACTTATGGGGCACCCACCCCATAGATGGGCCCTTTGGGTTCACTTATGGGGCACCCACCCCATAGATGGGCCCTATAAGTGCACTTATGGGGCACTTATGGGGCACCCACCCCATAGATGGGCCCTTTGGGTTCACTTATAGGGCACCCACCCCATAGATGGGCCCTTTGGGTTCACTTATAGGGCACCCACCCCATAGATGGGCCCTTTGGGTTCACATATAGGGCACCCACCCCATAGATAGGCCCTATAAGTGCACTTATGGGGCACCCACCCCATAGATGGGCCCTTTAAGTGCACTTATGGGGCACTTATGGGGCACCCACCCCACTTATGTGGCACCCACCCCATAGATCGGCCCTATAAGTGCACTTATGGGGCACCCACCCCATAGATGGGCCCTTTGGGTTCACTTATGGGGCACCCACCCCATAGATGGGCCCTTTGGGTTCACTTATGGGGCACCCACCCCATAGATGGGCCCTTTGGGTTCACTTATGGGGCACCCACCCCACTTATGGGGCACCCACCCCATAGATCGGCCCTATAAGTGCACTTATGGGGCACCCACCCCACTTATGGGGCACCCACCCCATAGATGGGCCCTCTAAGTGCACTTATGGGGCACCCACCCCATAGATGGGCCCTATAAGTGCACTTATGGGGCACCCACCCCATAGATGGGCCCTTTAAGTGCACTTATGGGGCACCCACCCCATAGATGGGCCCTATAAGTGCACTTATGGGGCACCCACCCCATAGATGGGCCCTTTAAGTGCACTTATGGGGCACCCACCCCATAGATGGGCTCTTTGGGTGCACTTATAGGGCACCCACCCCATAGATGGGCCCTTTAAGTGCAATTATGGGGCACCCACCCCATAGATGGGCCCTATAAGTGCACTTATGGGGCACCCACCCCATAGATGGGCTCAGGACCCCACTTATGGGGCACCCACCCCACTTATGGGTCACCCACCCCATAGATGGGCCCTATAAGTGCACTTATGGGGCACCCACCCCATAGATGGGCTCAGGACCCCACTTATGGGGCACCCACCCCACTTATGGGTCACCCACCCCATAGATGGGCCCTTTGGGTTCACTTATGGGGCACTTATGGGGCACCCACCCTATAGGGCCCACGTGGGGATCGGGGTGAGAAGGGTGAGGCTGGAGCTGCTGGTGTTGCGGGACCCCCGGGGGGCAAAGGACCCCCAGGAGACGACGGCCCTAAAGGAAACCCCGTAAGTATGGGGGGGGGTGGGGGGGGAGACCCCAAAATGGGGCTGATTTGGGGCTTTTTGGGGTGGGAGACCCCCATATTGGGGCCATTTGGGGTCTATTGGGGTGGGAGACCCCCATATTGGGGCTGATTTGGGGTCTATTGGGGTGGGAGACCCCCATATTGGGGCCTTTTGGGGTGGGAGACCCCCATATTGGGGCTGATTTGGGGTTATTTTGGGGTGGGAGACCCCCATATTGGGGCTGATTTGGGGTTATTTGGGGTGGGAGACCCCCATATTGGGGCTGATTTGGGGTCTATTGGGGTGGGAGACCCCCATATTGGGGCTGATTTGGGGTATTTTGGGGGGGGAGACCCCCATATTGGGGCTGATTTGGGGTCTATTGGGGTGGGAGACCCCCATATTGGGGCTGATTTGGGGTTTTTGGGGTGGGAGACCCCCATATTGGGGTTATTTGGGGTGGGAGACCCCCATATTGGGGCTGATTTGGGGTATTTTGGGGTGGGAGACCCCCATATTGGGGTTATTTGGGGTGGGAGACCCCCATATTGGGGCTGATTTGGGGTATTTTGGGGTGGGAGACCCCCATATTGGGGTTATTTGGGGTGGGAGACCCCCATATTGGGGCTGATTTGGGGCTTTTTGGGGTGGGAGACCCCCATATTGGGGCTGATTTGGGGTATTTTGGGGTGAGAGACCCCCATATTGGGGCTGTTATGGGGTATTTTGGGGTGGGAGACCCCCATATTGGGGCTGATTTGGGGTCTATTGGGGTGGGAGACCCCCATAATGGGGCTGATTTGGGGCTTTTTGGGGTGAGAGACCCCCATATTGGGGCCATTTGGGGTATTTTGGGGGTGGGAGACCCCCATAATGGGGTTATTTGGGGTGGGAGACCCCCATAATGGGGTCAATTGGGGGTTTTAATGGGGTGGGATGGGGGGGGAGACCCCAAAATGGGGCTGATTTGGGGTTTTTTGGGTTGGGAGACCCCAAAATGGGGCTGATTTGGGGTTTATTGGGGTGGGAGACCCCCATATTGGGGTCAATTGGGGGTTTTTATGGGGTGGGATGGGGGGGGGAGACCCCAAATTGGGGCTGATTTGGGGTTTTTGGGGGTGGGAGACCCCCATATTGGGGTCAATTGGGGGTTTTTATGGGGTGGGATGGGGTGGGAGACCCCAAAATGGGGCTGATTTGGGGCTTTTTGGGGTGGGAGACCCCCAAATTGGGGCAGATTTGGGGTATTTTGGGGTGGGAGACCCCAAAATGGGGCTGATTTGGGGCTTTTTGGGGTGGGAGACCCCCATAATGGGGCTGATTTGGGGTATTTTGGGGTGGGAGACCCCCATATTGGGGTTATTTGGGGTGGGAGACCCCCATAATGGGGCTGATTTGGGGTATTTTGGGGTGGGAGACCCCCATATTGGGGTTATTTGGGGTGGGAGACCCCCATAATGGGGTCAATTGGGGGTTTTTATGGGGTGAGATGGGGGGGGAGACCCCAAAATGGGGCTGATTTGGGGTATTTTGGGGTGGGAGACCCCCATAATGGGGCTGATTTGGGGTATTTTGGGGGTGGGAGACCCCCATATTGGGGCTGATTTGGGGTCTATTGGGGTGGGGAGACCCCCATATTGAGGCTGATTTGGGGTTTTTAGGGGTGGGAGACCCCCATATTGGGGCTGATTTGGGGTATTTTGGGGTGGGAGACCCCCATATTGGGGCTGATTTGGGGTCTATTGGGGTGGGGAGACCCCCATATTGAGGCTGATTTGGGGTTTTTAGGGGTGGGAGACCCCCATATTGGGGCTGATTTGGGGTATTTTGGGGTGGGAGACCCCCATATTGGGGCTGATTTGGGGTATTTTGGGGTGGGAGACCCCCATATTGGGGCTGATTTGGGGTCTATTGGGGTGGGAGACCCCCATATTGGGGCTGATTTGGGGTCTATTGGGGTGGGAGACCCCCATATTGGGGTTATTTGGGGTGGGAGACCCCAAATTGGGGCTGATTTGGGGTATTTTGGGGGTGAGAGACCCCATATTGGGGTTATTTGGGGTGGGAGACCCCCATATTGGGGTTATTTGGGGTGGGAGACCCCCATATTGGGGCTGATTTGGGGCTTTTTGGGGTGGGAGACCCCCATATTGGGGCTGATTTGGGGTTATTTGGGGTGGGAGACCCCCATAATGGGGCTGATTTGGGGTATTTTGGGGTGGGAGACCCCCATATTGGGGCTGATTTGGGGTCTATTGGGGGTGGGAGACCCCCATATTGGGGTTATTTGGGGTGGGAGACCCCCATAATGGGGCTGATTTGGGGTATTTTGGGGTGGGAGACCCCCATATTGGGGTTATTTGGGGTGGGAGACCCCCATATTGGGGCTGATTTGGGGTATTTTGGGGGTGGGAGACCCCCATATTGGGGCTGATTTGGGGTATTTTGGGGTGGGAGACCCCCATATTGGGGCTGATTTGGGGTTATTTGGGGTGGGAGACCCCCATATTGGGGCTGATTTGGGGTTTTTTGGGGTGAGAGACCCCCATATTGGGGTTATTTGGGGCTTTTTGGGGTGGGAGACCCCCATATTGGGGCTGATTTGGGGTATTTTGGGGTGGGAGACCCCCATATTGGGGCTGATTTGGGGTTTATTGGGGTGGGAGACCCCCATATTGGGGCTGATTTGGGGCTTTTTGGGGTGGGAGACCCCCATATTGGGGCTGATTTGGGGTTTATTGGGGTGGGAGACCCCCATAATGGGGTCAAATGGGGGTTTTTATGGGGTGGGATGGGGGGGGAGACCCCAAAATGGGGCTGATTTGGGGTTTTTGGGGTGGGAGACCCCCATATTGGGGCTGATTTGGGGTTATTTGGGGTGGGAGACCCCCATATTGGGGTTATTTGGGGTGGGAGACCCCCATAATGGGGCTGATTTGGGGTATTTTGGGGTGGGAGACCCCCATATTGTGGCTGATTTGGGGTGGGAGACCCCCATAATGGGGCTGATTTGGGGTTATTTGGGGTAGGAGACCCCCATATTGGGGCTGATTTGGGGCTTTTTGGGGTCGGAGACCCCCATAATGGGGCTGATTTGGGGTCTATTGGGGGTGGGAGACCCCCATATTGGGGTTATTTGGGGTGGGAGACCCCCATATTGGGGCTGATTTGGGGTATTTTGGGGTGGGAGACCCCCATATTGGGGCTGATTTGGGGTCTATTGGGGGTGGGAGACCCCCATATTGGGGTTATTTGGGGTGGGAGACCCCCATAATGGGGTCAATTGGGGGTTATTATGGGGTGGGATGGGGGGGGAGACCCCAAAATGGGGCTAATTTTGGGTATTTTGGGGTGGGAGACCCCCATATTGGGGCTGATTTGGGGCTTTTTGGGGGTGGGAGACCCCCATATTGGGGCTGATTTGGGGCTTTTTGGGGTGGGAGACCCCCATATTGGGGTTATTTGGGGTGGGAGACCCCCATAATGGGGCTGATTTGGGGTATTTTGGGGTGGGAGACCCCCATATTGGGGTTATTTGGGGTGGGAGACCCCCATAATGGGGTCAATTGGGGGGTTTTATGGGGTGGGATGGGGGGGGAGACCCCATAATGGGGCTGATTTGGGGCTTTTTGGGGTGGGAGACCCCCATAATGGGGTTATTTGGGGTGGGAGACCCCCATATTGGGGCTGATTTGGGGTATTTTGGGGTGGGAGACCCCCATATTGGGGTTATTTGGGGTGGGAGACCCCCATAATGGGGTCAATTGGGGGTTTTTATGGGGTGGGATGGGGGGGGAGACCCCAAAATGGGGCTGATTTGGGGTCTATTGGGGTGGGAGACCCCCATATTGGGGTTATTTGGGGTGGGAGACCCCCATATTGGGGCTGATTTGGGGTATTTTGGGGGTGGGAGACCCCCATATTGGGGCTGATTTGGGGCTATTTGGGGTGGGAGACCCCCATATTGGGGTTATTTGGGGTGGGAGACCCCCATAATGGGGTCAATTGGGGGTTTTTATGGGGGGGGATGGGGGGGAGACCCCAAAATGGGGCTGATTTGGGGGTGGGAGACCCCCATATTGGGGCTGATTTGGGGCTTTTTGGGGTGGGAGACCCCCATATTGGGGCTGATTTGGGGCTTTTTGGGGTGGGAGACCCCCATAATGGGGCTGATTTGGGGTATTTTGGGGTGGGAGACCCCCATATTGGGGCTGATTTGGGGTCTATTGGGGTGGGAGACCCCCATATTGGGTTATTTGGGGTGGGAGACCCCCATATTGGGGCTGATTTGGGGTATTTTGGGGGTGGGAGACCCCAAATTGGGGCTGATTTGGGGTTATTTGGGGTGGGAGACCCCCATATTGGGGTTATTTGGGGTGGGAGACCCCCATATTGGGGCTGATTTGGGGTCTATTGGGGTGGGAGACCCCCATATTGGGGTTATTTGGGGTGGGAGACCCCCAAATTGGGGCTGATTTGGGGCTTTTTGGGGTGGGAGACCCCCATATTGGGGCTGATTTGGGGTATTTTGGGGGTGAGAGACCCCCATATTGGGGTTATTTGGGGTGGGAGACCCCCATATTGGGGCTGTTTTGGGGTATTTTGGGGTGGGAGACCCCCATATTGGGGTTATTTGGGGTGGGAGACCCCCATATTGGGGCTGATTTGGGGTTATTTGGGGTGGGAGACCCCCATATTGGGGCTGATTTGGGGTATTTTGGGGTGGGAGACCCCCATATTGGGGTTATTTGGGGTGGGAGACCCCCATATTGGGGTTATTTGGGGTGGGAGACCCCCTTATTGGGGTTATTTGGGGTGAGAGACCCCCATAATGGGGTCAATTGGGGCTTTTTATGGGGTGGGATGGGGGGGGAGACCCCATATTGGGGCTGATTTGGGGTCTATTGGGGTGGGAGACCCCCATAATGGGGTTATTTGGGGTGGGAGACCCCCATATTGGGGCTGATTTGGGGCTTTTTGGGGTGGGAGACCCCCATATTGGGGCTGATTTGGGGTATTTTGGGGGTGGGAGACCCCCATAATGGGGCTGATTTGGGGTTATTTGGGGTGGGAGACCCCCATATTGGGGTTATTTGGGGTGGAAGACCCCCATATTGGGGCTGATTTGGGGCTTTTTGGGGGGGGAGACCCCCATATTGGGGTTATTTGGGGTGGGAGACCCCCATATTGGGGCTGATTTGGGGTTTTTTGGGGTGGGAGACCCCCATATTGGGGCTGATTTGGGGTATTTTGGGGTGGGAGACCCCCATATTGGGGCTGATTTGGGGTATTTTGGGGTGGGAGACCCCCATATTGGGGTTATTTGGGGTGGGAGACCCCCATATTGGGGCTGATTTGGGGCTTTTTGGGGTGGGAGACCCCCATATTGGGGCTGATTTGGGGCTTTTTGGGGTGGGAGACCCCCATATTGGGGCTGATTTGGGGTATTATAGGGGTGGGAGACCCCCATATTGGGGCTGATTTGGGGTTATTTGGGGGTGGGAGACCCCCATATTGGGGCTGATTTGGGGCTTTTTGGGGTGGGAGACCCCCATATTGGGGCTGATTTGGGGTTATTTGGGGTGGGAGACCCCCATATTGGGGTCAATTGAGGGTTTTTATGGGGTTTTTAGGGGGGGGAGACCCCAAAATGGGGCTGATTTGGGGTTTATTGGGGTGGGAGACCCCCAAAATGGGGCTGATTTGGGGTATTTTGGGGTGGGAGACCCCCATATTGGGGCTGATTTGGGGTTTTTAGGGGTGGGAGACCCCCATATTGGGGCTGATTTGGGGTATTTTGGGGTGGGAGACCCCCATATTGGGGTTATTTGGGGTGGGAGACCCCCATATTGGGGTTATTTGGGGTGGGAGACCCCCATAATGGGGTCAATTGGGGGTTTTTATGGGGTGGGATGGGGGGGGAGACCCCAAAATGGGGCAGATTTGGGGTTTTTTGTGGGGTTCGTGCTGATGTTTTTGGGCTTTTTTAGGGCCCTGTGGGGTTTCCTGGTGATCCCGGACCACCTGGGGAAATGGGGCCAAGGGTGAGTTATGGGGTGGAGGGGTTATGGGGTGGTTATGGGGTGGTTATGGGGCTCTATGGGGTGGTTATGGGGTGGTTATGGGGCTCTATGGGGTAGGTGAGGGGCTATGGGGTGGGGTTATGGGGTGGGGGAAGGGCTATGGGGTGGGGTTATGGGGCTATGGGGTGGTTATGGGGCTATGGGGTGGTTATGGGGTGAGAGAGGGGTTATGGGGTTATGGGGCTATGGGGTGTTTATGGGGCTCTATGGGGTGGGGGAGGGGTTATAGGGTGGGGTTGTGGGGTGGGGCTATAGGGCAGGGTTATGGGGTGGGGTTATGGGGCTATGGGGTGGTTATGGGGCTATGGGGTGGGGTTATGGGGCTATGGGGTGGGGTTATGGGGCTATGGGGTGGTTATGGGGCTATGGGGTAGGTCTATGGGGTGGTGAAGGGGTTATGGGGTGGGGTTATGGGGTTATGGGGTGGGGTTATGGGACTATGGGGTAGATGAGGGGCTATGGGGTGGGGTTATGGGGTGGGGTTATGGGGCTATGGGGTGGGGTTATGGGGTGAGAGAGGGGCTATGGGGCTATGGGGCTATGGGGTAGGTGAGGGGCTATGGGGTGGAGCTATGGGGTAGGTGAGGGGCTATGGGGTGGGGCTATGGGGTGGGGGAAGGGCTATGGCGTGGGGTTATGGAGTGGCTATGGGGTGGTTATGGGGTGGTTATGGGGCTATGGGGTGGGGTTATGGGGTGGTTATGGGGCTATGGGGTGGGGTTATGGGGCTATGGGGTGGTTATGGGGCTCTATGGGGTGGGGTTATTGGGGCTATGGGGTGGTTATGGGGCTATGGGGTGGAGGAGGTACTCTATGGGTGGTTATGGGGCTATGGGGTGGTTATGGGGCTATGGGGTGGTTATAGGGCTCTATGGGGCTATGGGGTAGGTGAGGGGCTATGGGGCTATGGGGCTATGGGGTAGGTGAGGGGCTATGGGGTGGGGCTATGGGGCTATGGGGTAGATGAGGGGCTATGGGGTGGGGTTATGGGGTTATGGGGTGGGGGAGGTTATGGGGTGAGAGAGGGGCTATGGGGCTATGGGGCTATGGGGTGGGGTTATGGGGCGAGAGAGGGGTTATGGGGTGGGGTTATGGGGCTATGGGGTGGGGTTATGGGATGGGAGAGGTTATGGGGTGGGGTTATGGGGCTATGGGGTGGGGTTATGGGGCTATGGGGTGGGGTTATGGGGCTATGGGGTGGGGTTATGGGGCTATGGGGTGGGGTTATGGGGTGGGGTTATGGGGCTATGGGGTGGGGTTATGGGGCTATGGGGTGGTTATAGGGCTATGGGGTGGTTATGGGGCTATGGGGTGGGGTTATGGGGTTATGGGGTGAGAGAGGGGCTATGGGGTGGGGTTATGGGGCTATGGGGTGGGGTTATGGGGCTATGGGGTGGGGTTATGGGGCTATGGGGTGGGGTTATGGGGCTATGGGGTTGGGTTATGGGGCTATGGGGTAGGTGAGGGGCTATGGGGCTATGGGGCTATGGGGTAGGTGAGGGGCTATGGGGTGGGGTTATGGGGCTATGGGGTGGGTTTATGGGGTGAGAGAGGGGCTCTATGGGGTGGTGAAGGGGTTATGGGGTGGGGTTATGGGACTATGGGGTGCGGTTATGGGGCTATAGGGTAGATATTGGGCTATGGGGTGGGAAAGGGGTTATGGGGTGGGTCTGTGGGGTGAGGGAGGGGCTCTATGGGTTGGAGGAGGGGCTATGGGGTGGGGTTATGGGGCTATGGGGTGGGGTTATGGGGCTATGGGGTGGTTATGGGGCTATGGGGTGGTTATGGGGTTATGGGGTGGTTATGGGGTTATGGGGTAGGTGAGGGGCTATGGGGCTATGGGGCTATGGGGTGGTTATGGGGTGGGGTTATGGGGCTATGGGGTGGTTATGGGGCTATGGGGTGGCTATGGGGTGGCTATGGGGTGGTTATGGGGTGGTTATGGGGCTATGGGGTGGTTATGGGGTAGATGAGGGGTTATGGGGTTGGGTTATGGGGCTATGGGGTGGGAGTGGGGCTCTATGGGGTGGGGTTATGGGGCTATGGGGTGGTTATGGGGTGGTTATGGGGTGGTTTATAGGGTGGCTATGGGGTGGCTATGGGGTTATGGGGTGGTTATGGGGTGAGTGTGGGTCCCCCCATGTTCCCCTATAGGGCCAAGATGGCGCCAAGGGGGAGAGTGGAGAGGATGGAGAACCTGGAGAGCCGGTGGGTGTCACGTGACCCCAAAACCCCATTGATCCCATTGATCCCATTGATCCCATTGACCCCATTGACCCCATTGATCCCATATGGTGACCCCATAACCCCATTGACCCCATATGATAACCCCATTGACCCCATTGACCCCATTAACCCCATCCCATTGACCCCATTAAGCTGACCCTATTACAAGACCCCATTGACCCTATTACATTGACCCTATTACATTGACCCCATTGACCCCATCCCATTGACCCCATTGACCCTATTACATTGACCCCATTATAGTGACCCCATTAACCCCATCCCATTGACCCCATTAAGCTGACCCTATTACAAGACCCCATTGACCCTATTACATTGACCCCATTGACCCCATTACATTGACCCCATTGACCCTATTACATTGACCCCATTACATTGACCCCATTAAGCTGACCCCATTAAGGTGACCCCATTGACCCTATAACGTGACCCCATTATAGCGACCCCATTAACCCCATCCCATTGACCCCATTAAGCTGACCCTATTACAAGACCCCATTAACCCTATTACATTGACCCCATTATAGTGACCCCATTACATGACCCCATAACGTGACCCCATTGACCCCATTAAGCTGACCCTATTACATGACCCCATTGACCCCATTAAGCTGACCCTATTACAAGACCCCATTGACCCTATTACATTGACCCTATTATAGTGACCCCATTATAGTGACCCCATTAACCCCATCCCATTGACCCCATTAAGCTGACCCTATTACAAGACCCCATTAACCCTATTACATTGACCCCATTGACCCTATTACATTGACCCCATTATAGTGACCCCATTACATGACCCCATAACGTGACCCCATTGACCCCATTAAGGTGGCCCCATTAACCCCATCCCATTGACCCCATTAAGCTGACCCTATTACATTGACCCCATTAACCCTATTACATTGACCCCATTGACCCTATTACATTGACCCCATTATAGTGACCCCATTATAGTGACCCCATTACATGACCCTATTAAGGTGACCCCATTGACCCTATAACGTGACCCCATTATAGCGACCCCATTAACCCCATTGACCCCATTAAGGTGGCCCCATTGATCCCATTGACCCCATTGATCCCATTGACCCCATTGATCCCATTAACCCCATTAACCCCATTGATCCCATTGACCCCATTGACCCCATTGATCCCATTAACCCCATTAACCCCATTGATCCCATTGACCCCATTGACCCCATTGATCCCATTAACCCCATTATAGTGACCCCATTAACCCCATTGATCCCATTGACCCCATTGACCCCATTGATCCCATTGACCCCATTGATCCCATTGATCCCATTGACCCCATTGATCCCATTGATCCCATTGACCCCATTAATCCCATTGACCCCATTGACCCCATTGACCCCATTGACCCCATTGATCCCATTGATCCCATTGACCCCATTGATCCCATTGACCCCATTGATCCCATTGACCCCATTGACCCCATTGACCCCATTGATCCCATTGACCCCATTGACCCCATTGATCCCATCGACCCCATTGACCCCATTGATCCCATTGACCCCATTGACCCCATTGACCCCATTGATCCCATTAACCCCATTAATCCCATTAACCCCATTGATCCCATTGACCCCATTGACCCCATTAACCCCATTGACCCCATTGACCCCATTGACCCCATTGATCCCATTGACCCCATTGACCCCATTGACCCCATTGACCCCATTGATCCCATTGACCCCATTGACCCCATTGACCCCATTGACCCCATTGATCCCATTGACCCCATTAACCCCATTGACCCCATTGATCCCATTGACCCCATTGATCCCATTGACCCCATTGATCCCATTGATCCCATTGACCCCATTGACCCCATTGACCCCATTGATCCCATTGACCCCATTGACCCCATTGACCCCATTGATCCCATTAACCCCATTAACCCCATTGACCCCATTAACCCCATTGACCCCATTAACCCCATTAACCCCATTAACCCCATTGACCCCATTGACCCCATTAACCCCATTAACCCCATTAACCCCATTGACCCCATTGACCCCATTGATCCCATTGATCCCATTGACCCCATTAACCCCATTAACCCCATTGACCCCATTGACCCCATTAACCCCATTAACCCCATTAACCCCATTGACCCCATTAACCCCATTGACCCCATTGACCCCATTGATCCCATTGATCCCATTGACCCCATTAACCCCATTAACCCCATTGACCCCATTGACCCCATTAACCCCATTAACCCCATTAACCCCATTGACCCCATTGACCCCATTAACCCCATTGACCCCATTGACCCCATTATCCCCCCTATTGTTTTATAGGGTTCTCCAGGCCCTACAGGGGAGAACGGCCCCCCAGGGCCCCTGGGGAAGAGGGTGAGTTATGGGGTGACCCCATAAGTGGGGGGGGATGTTATGGGGTGACCCCATAAGTGGGGGTGGGATGTTATGGGGTGACCCCATAAGTGGGGGGGGGGGATGTTATGGGGTGACCCCATAAGTGGGGGGGGATGTTATGGGGTGACCCCATAAGTGGGGGGGGGATGTTATGGGGTGACCCCATAAGTGGGGGGGGGATGTTATGGGGTGACCCCATAAGTGGGGGGGGGATGTTATGGGGTGACCCCATAAGTGGGGGGGGGATGTTATGGGGTGACCCCATAAGTGGGGGGTGGGTGTTATGGGGTGACCCCATAAGTGTGGGGTGGGATGTTATGGGGTGACCCCATAAGTGGGGGGGGGGGATGTTATAGGGTGACCCCATAAGTGGGGGGGGGGATGTTATGGGGTGACCCCATAAGTGGGGGGGGGATGTTATGGGGTGACCCCATAAGTGGGGGGGGATGTTATGGGGTGACCCCATAAGTGGGGGGGGATGTTATGGGGTGACCCCATAAGTGGGGGGGGGGATGTTATGGGGTGACCCCATAAGTGGGGGGGGATGTTATGGGGTGACCCCATAAGTGGGGGGGGGATGTTATGGGGTGACCCCATAAGTGGGGGGGGGATGTTATGGGGTGACCCCATAAGTGGGGTGGGGATGTTATGGGGTGACCCCATAAGTGTGGGGATGATGTTATGGGGTGACCCCATAAGTGGGGGGGGTTTATGGGGTGACCCCATAAGTGGGGGGGGGGTGTTATGGGGTGACCCCATAAGTGGGGGGGGGATGTTATGGGGTGACCCCATAAGTGGGGGGTGGGATGTTATGGGGTGACCCCATAAGTGTGGGGTGGGTGTTATGGGGTGACCCCATAAGTGGGGGGGGGATGTTATGGGGTGACCCCATAAGTGGGGGGGGGGGATGTTATGGGGTGACCCCATAAGTGTGGGGGGGGGATGTTATGGGGTGACCCCATAAGTGTGGGGTGGGATGTTATGGGGTGACCCCATAAGTGGGGGGGGGGATGTTATGGGGTGACCCCATAAGTGGGGGGGGGATGTTATGGGGTGACCCCATAAGTGGGGGGGGGATGTTATGGGGTGACCCCATAAGTGTGGGGGGGGGATGTTATGGGGTGACCCCATAAGTGTGGGGGGGGGATGTTATGGGGTGACCCCATAAGTGGGGGGGGATGTTATGGGGTGACCCCATAAGTGTGGGGTGGGATGTTATGGGGTGACCCCATAAGTGGGGGGTACCATGTTATGGGGTGACCCCATAAGTGGGGGGGGGGATGTTATGGGGTGACCCCATAAGTGGGGGGGGGGATGTTATGGGGTGACCCCATAAGTGGGGGGGGGATGTTATGGGGTGACCCCATAAGTGGGGGGGGGGATGTTATGGGGTGACCCCATAAGTGGGGGGGGGGATGTTATGGGGTGACCCCATAAGTGGGGGGGGGATGTTATGGGGTGACCCCATAAGTGGGGGGGGGGATGTTATGGGGTGACCCATAAGTGGGGGGGTGGGTGTTATGGGGTGACCCCATAAGTGTGGGGTGGGTGTTATGGGGTGACCCCATAAGTGTGGGGTACGATGTTATGGGGTGACCCCATAAGTGGGGGGGATGTTATGGGGTGACCCCATAAGTGTGGGGTACAATGTTATGGGGTGACCCCATAAGTGTGGGGGGGATGTTATGGGGTGACCCCATAAGTGGGGGGGGGGATGTTATGGGGTGACACCATAAGTGTGGGGGGATGTTATGGGGTGACCCCATAAGTGGGGGGGGGATGTTATGGGGTGACCCCATAAGTGGGGGGTACGATGTTATGGGGTGACCCCATAAGTGGGGGGGGGGATGTTATGGGGTGACCCCATAAGTGGGGGGATGTTATGGGGTGACCCCATAAGTGGGGGGGGGGGATGTTATGGGGTGACCCCATAAGTGTGGGGGGGGATGTTATGGGGTGACCCCATAAGTGGGGGGGGGGATGTTATGGGGTGACCCCATAAGTGGGGGGGGGATGTTATGGGGTGACCCATAAGTGGGGGGGGGGATGTTATGGGGTGACCCCATAAGTGGGGGGGGGATGTTATGGGGTGACCCTATTACCCCCCTCCCCACCCTATAGGGACCTGCGGGATCCCCCGGCCCCGAAGGACGACAGGGAGAGAAGGGAGCCAAGGTGAGTGATGACGTCACAATAGCCCCATTAATGACGTCACAATAGCCCCTTTGATGACGTCACAATAGCCCCATTGATGACGTCACAATGGCCCCATTAATGACGTCACAATGGCCCCCTTTGATGACCCCATAGACCCCCCCAGCCCCATAACCCCATAGAACCCCATAGACCCCATAGAACCCCATAACCCCATAGAACCCTATAAGCCCCTATAGCCCCCTCCCAACCCCATAGACCCCATAGACCCCATAGAATTCCATAACCCCATAGAACCCCATAACCCCATAGAACCCCATAGACCCCATAGACCCCCCCCAGCCCCATAACCCCATAGAACCCCATAAGCCCCTATAGCCCCCTCCCAACCCCATAGACCCCATAGACCCCATAGAACCCCATAACCCCATAGAACCCCATAACCCCATAGAACCCCATAAGCCCCTATAGGCCCTTCCCAACCCCATAGACCCCATAGACCCCATAGAACCCCATAGACCCCATAGACCCCCCCATCCCATAGACCCCATAGATCCCCATAGAACCCCATAGACCCCATAGAACCCCATAGAACCCCATAGAACCCCATAAGCCCTTTAGCCCCCTCCCAACCCCATAGACCCCATAGAACCCCATAAGCCCTATAGCCCCCTCCCAACCCCATAGACCCCATAGACCCCCCCAACCCCATAGACCCATAGAACCCCATAACCCCTATAGCCCCCTCCCAACCCCATAGACCCCATAGAACCCCATAACCCCATAGAACCCCATAGACCCCATAGAACCCCATAGACCCCATAGACCCCCCCAGCCCCATAGACCCCATAGAACCCCATAGAACCCCATAGACCCCATAGAACCCCATAACCCCGTAGAACCTCATAGACCCCATAGACCCCCCCAGCCCCATAACCCCATAGACCCCCATAAACCCCTATAGCCCCCTCCCAACCCCATAGACCCCATAGAACCCCATAACCCCATAGAACCCCATAGACCCCATAGAACCCTATAACCCCATAGAACCCCATAGACCCCATAGACCTCCCCAACCCCATAGACCCATAGAACCCCATAACCCCATAGAACCCCATAACCCCATAGACCCCCATAACCCCATAGAACCCCATAGACCCCATAGACCCCCCCCAGCCCCATAACCCCATAGAACCCCATAGACCCCATAGAACCCCATAAGCCCTATAGCCCCCTCCCAACCCCATAGAACCCCATAACCCCATAGAACCCCATAGACCCCCCCCAGCCCCATAACCCCATAGAACCCCATAACCCCTATAGCCCCCTCCCAACCCCATAGACCCCATAGAACCCCATAACCCCATAGAACCCCATAAGCCCTATAGCCCCCTCCCAACCTCATAGACCCCAATAGAACCCCATAACCCCATAGAACCCCATAGACCCCATAGAACCCCATAACCCCATAGAACCCCATAGACCCCATAGAACCCCATAACCCCATAGAACCCCATAAACCCTATAGAACCCCATAACCCCTATAGCCCCCTCCCAACCCCATAGACCCCATAGAACCCCATAACCCCATAGAACCCCATAGACCCCATAGACCTCCCCAACCCCATAGACCCATAGAACCCCATAACCCCATAGAACCCCATAACCCCATAGAACCCCATAGACCCCATAGAACCCCATAGACCCCATAGACCCCCCCAGCCCCATAACCCCATAGAACCCCATAACCCCTATAGCCCCCTCCCAACCCCATAGACCCCATAGAACCCCATAACCCCATAGAACCCCATAGACCCCATAGAACCCCATAGACCCCCCCAGCCCCATAACCCCATAGAACCCCATAACCCCTATAGCCCCCTCCCAACCCCATAGACCCCATAGAACCCCATAACCCCATAGAACCCCATAACCCCTATAGCCTCCTCCCAACCCCATAACCCCATAGAACCCCATAAGCCCCTATAGCCCCCTCCCAACCCCATAGACCCCATAGAACCCCATAACCCCATAGAACCCCATAGACCCCATAGAACCCCATAACCCCATAGAACCCCATAGACCCCATAGACCCCCCCAGCCCCATAGACCCCATAGAACCCCATAACCCCATAGAACCCCCCAGCCCCATAGACCCCATAGAACCCCATAGAACCCCATAGACCCCATAGAGACCCCATAGACCCCATAGACCCCCCCAGCCCCATAGACCCCATAGAACCCCATAAAACCCCATAGACCCCATAGAACCCCATAACCCCATAGAACCCCATAACCCCATAACCCCATAGAACCCCATAGACCCCATAGACCCCCATAACCCCATAAACCCCATAGACCCCATAGACCCCATAGAGACCCCATTGTGCCCCATAGACCCCACTGTGCCCCATAGATCCCATAGAGACCCCATTGTGCCCCATAGACCCCAATGAGCCCCATAGAGACCCCATTGTGCCCCACTTTGATGACGTCACAATGCCCCCCATTGATGACGTCACAATGGCCCCTTTGATGACGTCACAATGCCCCCCATTGATGACGTCACAATGGCCCCATTGTTTGTGGTTCCTTATAGGGTGAAGTCGGCGCTATGGGGCCGCCGGGTCAAACCGGCCCTATAGGACCCATAGGGAACAGTGGGAAAGTGGGGCCGGATGGACTGAGGGGGATCATGGGGGCTGTGGTGAGTGGTTATGGGGTGGGATATGGGGTTATAGGGGGGGATATGGGGTTATATAGGGTTATATGGGGTTATATGGGGGGATATGGGGTTATATGGGGGGATATGGGGGGATATGGGGTTATATGGGGTTATAGGGGGTTATATGGGGTTATAGGGGGGGATATGGGGTTATATGGGGTTATATGGGGGGATATGGGGTTATATGGGGTTATAGGGTTATATGGGGTTATATGGGGTTATATGGGGGGATATGGGGTTATATGGGGGGATATGGGGTTATATGGGGTTATATGGGGGGATATGGGGTTATAGGGTGGGATATGGGGTTATATAGGGGGATATGGGGGGATATAGGGGGATATGGGGGGATATGGGGTTATATGGGGGGATATGGGGTTATATGGGGTTATAGGGGGGATATGGGGTTATATAGGGGGGATATGGGGTTATATGGGGTTATATGGGGTTATATGGGGTTATAGGGGGGGATATGGGGTTATATGGGGGATATGGGGTTATATGGGGTTATATGGGGTTATATGGGGTTATATGGGGGTATATGGGGTTATATGGGGGGATATGGGGTTATAGGGGGGGATATGGGAGGATATGGGGTTATAGGGTTATATGGGGGGATATGGGGTTATATGGGGTTATAGGGGGTTATAGGGGGGATATGGGGTTATATGGGGGATATGGGGTTATATGGGGGGATATGGGGTTATATGGGGGGATATGGGGTTATATGGGGTTATGGGGTGGGATATGGGGTTATATGGGGTTATATGGGGTTATATGGGGGGGATATGGGGTTATATGGGGTTATATAGGGGGGATATGGGGTTATATGGGGGGATATGGGGTTATATGGGGTTATAGGGTTATATGGGGTTATATGGGGTTATATGGGGTTATATGGGGTTATAGGGGGGGATATGGGGAGATATGGGGTTATATGGGGTTATATGGGGTTATATGGGGGGATATGGGGTTATATGGGGTTATATGGGGGGATATGGGGTTATATGGAGTGTTATAGGGTTATATGGGGGGATATGGGGTTATAGTGGGGGATATGGGGTTATATGGGGAGATATGGGGTTATATGGGGTTATATGGGGGGATATGGGGTTATAGGGGGGGATATGGGGTTTGTATGGGGTTATGGGGTTATATGGGGTTATGGGGGGGGATATGGGGTTATATGGGGGGATATAGGGGGATATGGGGGGATATGGGGTTATAGGGTGGGATATGGGGTTATATGGGGTTATATGGGGGGATATGGGGTTATATGGGGTTATATGGGGTTATATGGGGTTATATGGGGTTATATGGGGTTATAGGGGAGATATGGGGTATAGGGGGGATATGGGGTTATATGGGGTTATATGGGGTTATATGGGGTTATATGGGGTTATATGGGGTTATATGGGGTTATATGCGGTTATAGGGGGGATATGGGGTTATATGGGGGGATATGGGGTTATATGGGGTTATAAGGGGTTAATGGGGGGATATGGGTTATATGGGGTTATAGGGGGAGATATGGGGTTATATGGGGGGATATGGGGTTATATGGGGTTATATGGGGTTATATGGGGTTATATGGGGGTATATGGGGTTATATGGGGGGATATGGGGTTATAGGGGGGGATATGGGAGGATATGGGGTTATAGGGTTATATGGGGGGATATGGGGTTATA